>NC_073631.1:57325000-57330000 GCF_029407905.1 Bubalus kerabau
TACATATTGCATTTAAATTTTACTTTCGATAATACATCTGGAGTGTGTATGTATGTGTATGATTTTACCTTGTCATCTAAATCTATTTGAAATACTTATTTTCTTTAGGTAGAATCTGCAACACAAGGATATAAAACTTAAAACAACTGTATGCTTAAATGGAGCAGACAGGTACAGTATTTAATACTCATCTTTGGGTAGTTAATGTCAGGACCAACAGAATGAATTAAAGAATTCTGCATGTATTACTGTGTTATAATCAAAGCCATCAAATAATTAAGAGTAACCAACAAGCAGACAGTGTGTCTAAATTTTTATTACAATTATGAAGAAAGACCTATATAACTTTCAATTTCTATTAACCAGAGGATTTTATTATCCCTTGTGGAATTTTAGACTTTATAAAGCCCTAGAGTATAAATGTGATTTACATTTTAAGTTCAATCATCTAAGTGTTAGTAAAATCATGCTTAAGCAAAACAATAACAGCGATAGTACTTTTTTCTCTACAAAACAGAACCTAACTCAAGATTAATATGCAAAAAGAAGAGTAACTGTGCAATTAGATGAATATTATGTAATTTGACCTAAAGAAGAAAGTTTAGGGTATGCCCACTATAAAGGAGAAGTGTCTTTAAGGAAAATGAAGATGCTTTCCAATATTTACTAAGTTTCTCCTAGTGACATCTCTACACCTATTTTCCACTAGAGGAAATATTTCCAGCACAATGGTGAGGTTATGTTTACCTTTTAAAGAATATTTTAAATAATTACAAATTCAGTGTATTCTTTCAAAATGAATATGCTTGTGATCCCAAACATACCAAACTAAATTATTCATTCTTCTCAATCCTACCACAAACATTTTACAAAAATCAGTGAATTTCATTCTCAGATCATTAAAGGGAAAGGTGAAGTTGGTAGCTGCTGTTTTAATGTTTGTCTGAACTGTTAGTTAAACCTTTAAATCTTTCATCATGCACAACTTTTCGCCACATCAGAAAATAACTCTTCCGACCTTGCACTCAAATGATACAGTTCTACTTTTCTCCCCTGCATTAAGTTTCCCTTTCTTTCCCTTTTCTTCTTTTATTTTTTTAAGCAAGTCACTGTACAGATACTTATTCTCTACACCACTTCCCTTTTGAAACATTAAACTGACACTGGAACTGACTGCACAAGATTGCATTTTCTCTTCCTAAACAACTTGAATTGAAAGGTTACTTAGTGTAACAATATTTACTTGCAGAATTGTGTTGTTACCAAGGGTATAATGGATGGTGGCTATGCAGGTTTACGCAAGAATGAGTGAAGCATGAGGCATTAGCCATGTGTTTGACATGTTTCAAATTGCTATAATCCAGCATTAAACACACCCAGCAATTCATGCCATTTCTTGCAGCCATAATCTTGAATAAAGCGTGCACAACCACTTATTATATAAATTAGTATATGACTCCCTGTTATAGTCACAACAGTGCTTTTGTGTTTATTTTGCATCAAGATGTAGTCTTTTATTTGTACAAATAGCAGGATATAAAGACATAGCTCAATTAGACCTCCTTACTTTATGATAGGGTAGTACTGAATGCTAGACTTGGTTTTATTTTTACCTCTTAGAGTTATAGGTTTCATTGGTATAAACATGTGAGATAGACATTTGCCAGAGCGATAACAGAAACCTGCTTGTATCCTATTTCATATTCACTAAAATGTTGAGAAGTTTGAAACTTGACCTGGGCAAGTACAGTTAGCTGTATTATCTCAACCACCACCAGGGACACTATTGGTCCTTGTTGCTCACTCAACCTTTTCTCTCTGATCTTCTGTATCATCTTTCCTCTCCCTTTCTCTCATCTGCCCTATGTCTCTCCCCTTTCTTCTTCTCTTTCACGACCTTTTGTGTGTATGTATATGTATGTGTACGTATGAGTGGATATAGATAGATACATAATAGGCAGATCTAACTGTACATGCCAAGGATGGTAAGAAAGGAAAAATAACCTCTACTTCCCACACACTTGCCTATTCACATACACAGATACTCCATCTTATAATCATGGTGCCTCATTATTCAACCTGGTTTTTTTTGGCATCTTATCATTTAATCAAAACAAATGGATGAAAAAAAACGACTTCCTAAAAAACTAAGAATAAACAACAGTGCCTATAAAAAAAAATAACTATTTCTTTCTATGAACTTTTCTTTTTTTTTTTTTTAACTTATCTTAAACAAAATTATTTACCGTGACAATAAAAGACATTTTATGTCCACTCTCTGGTTTCTTTCAGTGTATAATTTATTTAACCAAATAAATGCATTAAATCCTAAATATTCTGAATATGGCATTGAACAGAATGAACCATAAGATTAAAAAGTAATCATATATTCTTAAATAATTATCCATCATTTTAAGTTATCAATATTAAATATTACTAAATATTTTCATGCAGATTCACACAAGGAAGTGTTAAGCATGGGGAAAATATACATATGCAACAAGAAATCACATACATTCACCTCAAAATATGAGCTAAATACTGATTTTGAAAGCTTGACTAAGATGTAAAACTTCTGAAAGAAACTAGCATTTAAATAATGATAACTTTATTGCCCTGCTGGAATTAATTCATCATAGATACTATGCACAGTGCATTTGAAATCCAGCACTGCTTTGCTAAAAGTCTTTAATGCTAAGATTGCCTAATAAATCAAAATGCCAAATATGAAGGACATAGTTGAATGTGTAAGAACAAAAATTGAACAAGTACATGAATATTTTTAGTTTTGAAAAACTGAAACAAGGTGTCCTTTAAAACATGATTTGGAGAAGGATATCTGGTGTTATAGTGAGTGATACTATCTTTATTATAATAATGATACAACCTTAAGTAAATGAAAATTAAGTTGGGTATAAAGTATTTGCCACTGCTTTTCACTTGTTTAAACAACATGCCTAAAACACTATGCATCAATTAAGGTTACCTTTCTGGGAAAAAAAATATTTAATTAGTAAAAATTCAAATTTTCATTCAAAAAGGTTAGTATGTCAAACATCCAAAGTTGTAGGGCATTTCAACATGGTATTCTTCTTTTATTTAATAATGATCATGACTATCTTTAGTAAACAGAATAAGATCTTCAAGAATGACAAACATCTTGGAAACACAAGAGTAGAACAAATAAAAATCTTACTTTTCACTTCAATCAGCTATTAATTAATTCAGCAACTTAGTATGTTATGTTTTGCTCCAGGATTATAATTAAAATAAGATTTAAAACATAAGCAACAAAACACAAATATTTCACTATGAAAATAGCATAAAATGCTAAAATTGCTTTATCTCTGTGCTATTTCATTTAAATATAGTATACAAGTAAATTTGAAAGAATGGGAGCTATTCAGATGTATTTTCCTGCAACATTATGCTTCTGCATTTTATAGTTCAATAATCCCCATCCACAAATATAACTGGAAGGTATTTGATAATACTGATGATTTTGGTGAACTAATTATTTCCATATATATTTCAAAATTACATTTGTACATAAAGGTTTATATTAAGTCATTCAACTCTCACACACTCTTATAATTACCATATGTAGCATCTAGTTCTCAAACAGGTGAAAATGTATACAAAGTTTTACTTTTCAAAGTGCATGCTAAATAATGTTTTCCATTAAAGTCTATACATTTTAATGCTAGTTTAATTCATTACAATTATTTCAATGTTTAAATCAGTCCTTTCCAGCATACGTATTTATTTTTTAAAAACAAAGGAGAAAGAAAGCTTTGGGAAAGTTCACTTCATTCTGTTATTCTACAACCCCTGACAAAGTTAGTTGGCCTTCATTTTATAAAACCTAACATAATATTTTTTGCAATGTTTTCAACTATCTATCTCTATATCTTACATATGTGAGAGTAGGATTTAAAAACTAAAGAATGTTAGTGAGGTACTAATACAAAAATAAATACTGCTTACAGTTTACAAGACACCTGATAAGCAGGTATATTCTGTCACAATTTTTTTTGTCCTTGCCTAAAGAAAAAAGTTGCTTCAAATTCTTGAGACCAGGAATATTTTAGTATAGGAAATAGAGAATTTAACAGTAAAAAGTGTTAAAGCAATAAGAAATAATTAGATCTCCAAGAACACAGAAAGACCTGCCTAGCAGGCAAAACCTCCCTCTTTTTTTATTTAAAAAGCTTAGTGATTGAGTTGTGCAAGCTTGCAAGCTTCCATGCAGTGGGTCCACTTACAGTCAAATTCCCAAAGGCTGGACTACTTGCAATAGCCTTCACTGATCCCCTGGCTAATGAGAGCTCTGAGTATGTACTTCTCTTGTGATGGCATTTTCACCTTTCCTGCCACATATCTTTCCTTAACCCTCAAGCTTACTTTACTTCAATCTTCAGTCTCCCGCCCACAGCAACTCCCTGGGATCCCTTGCTGTTTTTCCTGAGCATAATGCAGCTCTCCCACGGATCCTCATTCTCTTGCCCTCTCAGCACTTTTTACTTCCAGGCTATCTTTTGGGTGCCAAATGTCCCTTTAATACTGCTCCTCACCAGACCCACCTCTTGCCTTCCCATTGGAAGACCCACAGCATAGGCGGTACACTTTGAGTCATTTCTTCCATCAGTCTCAACTTAGTGCAAAAGTCCAACATGAGCCTAGCAGGTGGATGCAATGATAAGGCCAGAATTTAAGGTAACTGCATGACTGTGTTGGACAGAGTTTTAATATCTGGTCAGGAAACTGCTTTTGTCCTCCTTTCTGGTGTCTGTGACTGCGAGTGTGTGTGCGTGTGTGTGTGTGAGCGTGCACGCATGTGCGTGCATGTGTATGAGATCTATCATAAGATTTATTTGATGGCATTGTTTTGTGACTGGTTTCTACCTTATTCTTGAGATTCAAGTTTATTTTAGACATTAGAATGAACATTTTTATAATTAGCTCCCATTAATGTTAGCATGAATCATCCTCATACCATG